>NC_057801.1:705491551-705501309 GCF_018294505.1 Triticum aestivum
GAAACGGGGGTCCTGTTGATCGGGAGGGGTGTGGCGTACCGCAAAACGGACGAAACGGACTTGTGTTGGAGCGCTACGATCGAAACAAGGGTCCTGTTGATCGGGAGGGGTGTGGCGTACCGCAAAACGGGACTCCACGGGATACTGTTCATCTCCACCGTCGACCTCCTCCAGCCTCCATGGGCTACAGTCGACCTCCTCCAGCCTCCACGGGCTCCTGTTCATCCAGCCTCCACCGCGCGCTACTCCACCGGCTACTGTTCAACCACCCCTCCACGGGCACCCCTCCACCATCTACTGTTCATCCAGCCCTCCACACCACGGGGTCCTGTTCAACCACCCCTCCACGGTGAAAGCACAAGTGCTCCCTAGGTGGTTTTGGTAATTAATGTCAACATATCTCTTGTTGTACTAACACTTTTATCTAGTATATTGCAGACAAGTTCAACATTGGAGTGGCATGGACTAAAGGATGTGGGAACTCCTTCAAGATGCTAAGGACAAAGGATTGGCTAAAGCTTCAAGCTCAAGACTCTTCATTTTACATTTTAGTGATCCAAGATCACATTGAGTCTATAGGAAAAGCCAATACTATCAAGGAGGGATGAGGTGTTGCTTAATGAGCCTCTGGCTTCATGTGCTTAGTGATATGCTCCAAAACCCTCAGCTACTTTCTCACATACACATATGTCCTAAACCTAAAACCAAAATCGGCTACACCGATTCTTTCTATCCGGCGCCACCGAGTTTGGATGTCATAGCCACTGCCACAAACCCTAGGCAAATCGGTCTCACCGATAGGGATCTCGGTCTCACCGAGATGGGATTGTAATCTCCTTGTGTATGTCCATTATCAAAATCGGTCTTACCGAGTTTGAGCAATCTGTCCTACCGAGATTACAATGCAAACTCTCTCGTTAACTTATTACCAAAATCGGTCCCACCGAGTTTGAGTAATCGGTCCCACCGAGTTTGCCTGACCAACTCTCTGGTTAGCTAATTACCAAAATCGGTCTCACCGAGTTTGTGTAATCGGTCTTACCGAGATTACGTTATGCCCTAACCCTAACCATATCGGTCCTACCGAGTTGCATTTCGGTCCCACTGAAAATCACTAACGGTCACTAGATTTATTAAATCGGTCCAACCGAGTTTGTTGATTCGGTCCCACCAAGATTGGTAAATTGTGTGTAACGGTTAGATTATGTGTGGAGGCTATATATACCCCTCCACCTCCTCTTCATTCGTGGAGAGACCAATCAGACTGATCCTACACTTCCAGCATCCTATTTCTGAGAGAGAACTACCTACTCATGTGTTGAGGCCAAGATATTCCATTCCTACCATATGAATCTTGATCTCTAGCCTTCCCCAAGTTGCTTTCCACTCAAATCTTCTTTCGACCAGATCCAAAACCTATGAGAGAGAGTTGAGTGTTGGGGAGACTATCATTTGAAGCACAAGAGCAAGGAGTTCATCATCAACGCACCATTTGTTACTTCTTGGAGAGTGGTGTCTCCTAGATTGGCTAGGTGTCACTTGGGAGCCTCCGACAAAGATTGTGGAGTTGAACCAAGGAGTTTGTAAGGGCAAGGAGATCTCCTACTTCGTGAAGATCTACCGCTAGTGAGGCAAGTCCTTCGTGGGCGACGGCCATGGTGGGATAGACAAGGTTGCTTCTTCGTGGACCCTTTTTGGGTGGAGCCCTCCGTGGACTCGCGCAACCGTTACCCTTCGTGGGTTGAAGTCTCCATCAACGTGGATGTATGATAGCACCACCTATCGGAACCATGCCAAAAACATCTGTGTCTCCAATTGCGTTTGAATCCTCCAAAACCCTTCCCTTTACATTCTTGCAGGTTGCATGCTTTACTTTCCGCTGCTCATATACTCTTTGCATGCTTGCTTGTTGTGTGTTGTGAATGTTAAATTTGTGCCTAAACTCCACTTAAACTTAAAAAGGGCTAAAAACTGCAACTTTGGTACTTAGTGTCTAATCACCCCCCTCTAGACACCTCTTCTCAAGGTCCTACAAGTGGTATCAGAGCATTGGTCTCCATTTCTTTGGTTTAATCACCATTGGAGGAAGATGGATGAGTCTACTTTGGGGGAGTCTTAGACATAGAGTGCCTATTCTTGATGGAGAGTATTTTTCATGAGTGGAAAAATGAGATGCTTGTAATTTTCAATCAATATCATTTGAACAAGTACATTGCTAGTCCTTGTGCACCTTATGTTGATCCTATGCATCCTACCCTTGATGAGTCTATTGACATGATTAGGAATGTTAGAACTATTAATCTTATCACTAGAGGCTTGCCTAGAAACTTGATTATAAAACTGCCTACTCTTGAGTGTGCCTACACTATATGGAAATTTCTTGAGGAACGATTTCCTGATTATTCTTTGAAAAATCTTGATGAAATTCTTCATAAGTCTATTGCCTTGAGTAAGATGAATTCAAATGATCCTATGTTTTGTGATCGTCTATTTGAACTTACAAATCTTATGCGTGCCAAAGGAAATGTTGGAATTATTAGCGATATTATTTCCGAAGCCACTAGAATTCATAAGCAAGATTATTGTCAAACTCATACTAATGAATCACTCTCACTAGGAATTGATCCACCACATGACGATGTTGAACATGGATACTATGATGAGGATGATGATGATGACTTTGATCTTGATGATGCAATGAGACATTTTGGTCTTATGGCAAATCTTCGGGGATATATGGCAGGAGGAAAGGAATGGGTCCTTGACAGTGGATGTACCGATCACATGACCGGAGATAAAGACATGTTTCGTGAGCTTGCTGAAAATGATAGTCCTTGAAAGTATGTCACTTTTGGTGACAACTCAAAGGGTAAGGTCGTTGGCCTCGGTAAGGTGGCCATCTCACATGATAGCTCCATTTAGAATGTTATGCTCGTTGAATCTCTTGGATACAACTTACTTTCAGTATCTAGACTTGCTGATTTCGGTTTCAATGTCCTATTTATTGAAGTAGATTGCCAAGTGTTTCGTCGAGACAATCATAATATGGTCTTTACCGGCATACGTAGAGGTGATCTATACATTGTTGATTTTACTAAAAAGGCTCAACCTAAAACTTGCTTCATTGCTAAATCCTCAAAAGGTTGGTTATGGCATAGACGACTAGGACACGTTGGCATAAGAAACCTTGACAAGCTTATTAAAGGGAATCATATCCTTGGTGTTAACGATGTCATATTTGATAAGGATAGACTTTGCAGTGCTTGTCAAGCAGGTAAACAGGTTGGAGGAAGGCATCCCGTGAAGAACATCATGACCACAAGGAGGCCACTTGAGCTACTTAACATGGATCTCTTTGGTCCCAACGCTTATAAAAGCCTCGGTGGAAATTCTTTTGGTCTAGTTATAGTTGATGATTTTTCAAGATTTACGTGGGTGTTCTTTCTCGATGATAAATCGCAGGTCCAAAAGATCTTTAAAAACTTCGCTAGGAAGGCCCAAAATCAGTTTGAAGTGAAGATCAAGAAGGTTCGCAGCGACAACGGAACGAAGTTCAAGAACGCAAATGTGGACACCTTTATTGACAAAGAAGGGATTTCACATGAGTTCTCGGCTACGTACACACCTCAACAAAATGGAGTTGTTGAGAGGAAGAACCGGACGCTCATCGAAATGGCGAGAACGATGCTTGATGAGTACAAGGCACCGAAGCACTTTTGGGCAGAAGCGGTTGAGACAGCTTGTCATGCAACAAATAGCTTGTATCTTCACAAGCTACTCGGCAAGACGGCATACGAGCTCCTCACGGGTAACAAACGCCAAGTTGGATACTTTCGAGTATTCGGCTCAAAGTGCTACATTCTTGATAAGCATCGTCATTCTAAATTTGCTCCTAAGTCTCATGAAGGTTTCCTACTAGGTTATGGCTCAAACTCTCACACTTATCGTGTCTACAACAATTTCACCCAAAAGGTTGAAGAGACGGTTGATGTGAAGTTTGATGAATCTAATGGCTCGCAAGTAGAGCAATTGCCAATTGATGTAGGAGACAAAGATCCTTCGGTAGCAATCCAAGACTTGTCTATTGGCAAGGTTCGTCCAACGGAGGTGAAGGAGAGTACCTCGTCCATCCAAGTGGAAGCTTCTACTTCACGACAAGGTGGACCAAGAGTTGATACGGAAGCATCCACAAGTGGGACACACCAAGATGAAGAAAACGAGGAAGTGCATCGAGAACGTCAACAACCTCCTTCTCCACCACGACAAGAGAACGACAACGCCAACAATGAAGAAGAAGAAGAAGAAGATGATGAAGGAGATGTTCAACCAAGAACCAAGAAAAAGATTTCACGAGTTCGAGCAAGAATTGCTAAAGACCATCCCGTCGAGCAAATCTACAATGATATTCAAACCGGGAGAATCACTCGCTCTAAAACTCGTTTAGCTAACTTTTGTGAAAACTATTCTTTCATCTCTAGCATTGAACCTATGAAGGTCGAAGAAGCATTGGAAGATCCGGATTGGATAAATGCTATGCATGAAGAGCTACACAACTTTGAGAGGAACCAAGTTTGGACATTGGTTGAGAAGCCCGACAACAACCACAACATCATCGGTACCAAATGGGTGTTTCGCAACAAGCAAGATGAAGATGGACAAGTTGTTCGCAACAAAGCACGTCTCGTCGCCCAAGGCTACACACAAGTCGAAGGTATGGACTATGGTGAGACTTATGCTCCTGTTGCTAGACTTGAGTCTATTCGCATCTTACTTGCCTATGCTAATCACCATGATATCACATTGTACCAAATGGACATTAAAAGTGCTTTTCTAAATGGTGAAATAGAGGAGGAATTTTATGTTAAACAACCTCCCGGCTTTGTCAATCCTAAGAAACCAAATCATGTTTACAAACTTCACAAAGCTCTTTATGGTCTTAAACAAGCTCCTAGAGCTTGGTACAAATGCTTAACTAAGTTTCTTCTTGGAAAGGGATTTGAAATTGGAAAAACTGATTCTACTCTTTTCACTAAAAGGGTTAATGGAGAATTGTTTGTATGCCAAATTTATGTTGATGATATCATATTTGGATCAACTAACCCTCACTTTAGTGAGAAGTTTGGAAAGCTAATGTCGGAGAAGTTTGAGATGTCAATGATGAGTGAACTCAAGTTCTTTCTTGGGTTGCAAATCAAGCAAACTAAGGAAGGTACTTTTGTCTCTCAAATGAAGTACACTAAGGACTTATTCAAGAAGTTCAATATGCAAGAATGCAAAGGTATGTCTACACCCATGCCTACTAGTGGACATCTTGATTTGACCAAAGATGGTGAACTAGTTGATCAAAAGGTTTATCGCTCTATGATTGGTTCATTGTTATACCTATGTTCTTCACGTCCCGATATTATGCTAAGTGTGTGCATGTGTGCAAGATATCAAGCTGCTCCTAAAGAATGTCATCTTAAGGCTGTGAAAAGGATAGTGAGATACTTAATACATACACCAAATTTTGGCATTTGGTATCCTAAGAGGGCCTCTTTCAATCTTGTCGGCTACTCTGACTCAGACTATGCCGGAGACAAGGTTGATAGAAAGTCCACTTCGGGTACTTGTCAATTTCTTGGTAGATCTCTTGTGTCTTGGTCCTCCAAGAAACAAAACTCGGTATCCTTATCCACCGCCGAAGCGGAGTACATTGCCGCTGGTTCATGTTGTGCTCAATTACTTTGGATGACCCAAACTCTTAAAGATTATGGGATATATGTGAAACATGTTCCATTGCTTTGTGACAATGAAAGTGCTATCAAAATTGGTCACAATCCTGTGCAACATTCTCGAACTAATCATATTGAAGTTCGTCATCATTTCATTCGAGATCATGTTGCTAAGGGTGACATTGATCTTAAGCATGTTCGCACCGAAAAGCAATTAGCGGATATATTCACTAAACCTCTTGATGAGAAAGTGTTTTGCAGGTTGAGAGGAGAATTGAACATCATTGATGCTTCAAACTTGGAGTAGAAACTCCATTGGATACATGCAAGACATGAGCTTATGACTAATCCTTGATATTTATCTTATGATGAAAATCTTATGTCTTGGACATATTTGCATCTTGCATGTTATCTAACCCATGTAGGTACTTGGTTGAATCAAATTCCATGAGATTGTAACCTACTCACATCTTGAGCAATCTCTACATCACCAAGTCTCTACACAATGGTGGTTGAAGACAAGGAAGCACGAAACCATTCAAACATATCCTTTGACAAATTCTATGTTGAGCTTCATGATTGTCATTTTTGGATACACAAGTGCTCTTCCTTGCAATATCTAACCCATGTAGGTAGATGGACTCAAATTCCAAGTGGTGCTCCCAACTCTTAATGAGCTACATCAACCTTGAGCAACCCACACAAGTTCAACTACATGATCAACACCACCAACCAAGGTATGTTATTCCATCTTAGAGAAGCTTTACTCCGAGTCATGAGCGAAAGCAACTCGACAAGATGTGAATACATCAAGATGCTTAAACGAAAAATGGTAACCCCATTTTGAGCTTAAACAATGAGTATGACCTATGATCAAGTGATCTCACTTGACTCCTAAGTCAATATACTCTAACATAGGTGACTTTGTCGCCGACCATCTCTAGATGAAGTTCTCTTGAGTTCGTCTCTGTGTTTTTGCATTTGTCTCATGCATATTTGTTTCCCCTTTCAAAAAAAACTTCATCTAGATTTCTTTCTTTTCTTTCTGTTTGCTCTGCATTTTATGCATCCAATTCATTGCATATCATTTAGTTAATTCCTTGCAAATCTTTGTGAGATCTTATTAGTCTAGTGAGCTGAGGTGACAAGTGTTCTCTCTGCAATGAACTCGGTTTCACCGATTAGTTATTTTCGGTCCAACCGAATTCTTTCGGTACAACCGAAGCATACAACTCGGTGCCACCGATTTCATCACAGGAAAAACAGTTTGCCACTTATTCTGTGTTTCTTCTGATCCATCTTGACTCAATGAATCTTGTCCTCTAACAAGCATCACATTTTTATCAAGTGCTTTATGTTGTGACTCAAGGATCAAACCCATTCACGAAAAATTCCAGAGGAAGAGAGAGATCACATTTTTATCAAGCCCTTCTTGGAAATTGACGTCAAAGGGGGAGAGAGAGATCACATCAAAGCTTATCATTTTAGAGAGAGTATCATCTTCTCAGGGGGGGAGAGATCCTTCAGGGAGAGAGAGAGATCTCCAGGGAGAGAAAATACTCAAGTAGAAAGTATTTCTCAAGGATCCCAGATGCTTGGTGTTCAAGAGGAGAGATGCCACATGTCTTTTTGGGGAAAGACATGTTCATATGTGCTTATTTGCATTAGTTTGCACTAGCTCTGTTCATTCAGATTCTTTCAGCTCTGATTTTCTGTTCCCTATCTTCTCCCAGTATCCCATGATTAGATTCAGGGGGAGCAAGACATCTAAGGGAAGAAATCATTTAAATTCATTGCATATCTTTACTCTTGGGGACATGTCTAATCAAATGTGGTACTTAGTACTCACTCTCTACATGTCATCCCAGTCTTGGTATTCTTGTGGTTTCTTCTGTTTGCTCTGGCTAGTAGATGTATCTGTGTTATCTAACCTTGTTTACACAGGTTCATTCAATCCTAAGCCTACTCAATACTACAAGGTAAGTATATGCATCACAATCATGTGTATGAGGAATTCTTGCTGATGTACATATTGTTTGCAAGAAAGACTCATGGGCATGAAGGTATTTCCTTTAATACTTTTTGCTCTGATGCATATGGCCAAGATACATGTAACACATTGCCTGCTCTATCATGGTCATGCTCTCACATGCTTCTATTTTTTCATATCCACATGATTGCATACATGAGGGGGAGCCTATGCTTGTTACATGTCTTTCCAAAGCTTTACTTGCTATTCTTTATATCCTTATCTAAAGCTTTGATGTATGTTTTCATCAATTACCAAAAAGGGGGAGATTGAAAGCACAAGTGCTCCCTAGGTGGTTTTGGTAATTAATGTCAACATATCTCTTGTTGGACTAACACTTTTATCTAGTATATTTCAGACAAGTTCAACATTGGAGTGGCATGGACTAAAGGATGTGGGAACTCCTTCAAGATGCTAAGGACAAAGGATTGGCTAAAGCTTCAAGCTCAAGACTCTTCATTTTACATTTTAGTGATCCAAGATCACATTGAGTCTATAGGAAAAGCCAATACTATCAAGGAGGGATGAGGTGTTGCTTAATGAGCCTCTTGCTTCATGTGCTTAGTAATATGCTCCAAAACCCTCAGCTACTTTCTCACATCCACATATGTCCTAAACCTAAAACCAAAATCGGCTACACCGATTCTTTCTATCCGGCGCCGCCGAGTTTGGATGTCATGGCCACTGCCACAAACCCTAGGCAAATCGGTCTCACCGATAGGGATCTCGGTCTCACCGAGATGGGATTGTAATCTCCCTGTGTATGTCCATTATCAAAATCGGTCTTACCGAGTTTGAGCAATCGGTCCTACCGAGATTACAATGCAAACTCTCTGGTTAACTTATTACCAAAATCGGTCCCACCGAGTTTGAGTAATCGGTCCCACCAATTTTTCCTGACCAACTCTCTGGTTAGCTAATTACCAAAATCGGTCTCACCGAGTTTGTGTAATCGGTCTTACCGAGATTACGTTATGCCCTAACCCTAACCATATCGGTCCTACCGAGTTGCATTTCGGTCCCATCGAAAATCACTAACGGTCACTAGATTTACTAAATCGGTCCGACCGAGTTTGTTGATTCGGTCCCACCGAGATTGGTAAATTGTGTGTAACGGTTAGATTTTGTGTGGAGGCTATATATACCCCTCCACCTCCTCTTCATTCGTGAAGAGAGCCATCAGACTGAACCTACACTTCCAGCATCCTATTTCTGAGAGAGAACTACCTACTCATGTGTTGAGGCCAAGATATTCCATTCCTACCATATGAATCTTGATCTCTAGCCTTCCCCAAGTTGCTTTCCACTCAAATCTTCTTTCGACCAGATCCAAAACCTATGAGAGAGAGTTGAGTGTTGGGGAGACTATCATTTGAAGCACAAGAGCAAGGAGTTCATCATCAACGCACCATTTGTTACTTCTTGGAGAGTGGTGTCTCCTAGATTGGCTAGGTGTCACTTGGGAGCCTCCGACAAAGATTGTGGAGTTGAACCAAGGAGTTTGTAAGGGCAAGGAGATCGCCTACTTCGTGAAGATCTACCGCTAGTGAGGCAAGTCCTTCGTGGGCAACGGCCATGGTGGGATAGACAAGGTTGCTTCTTCGTGGACCCCTTTTGGGTGGAGCCCTCCGTGGACTCGCTCAACCGTTACCCTTCGTGGGTTGAAGTCTCCATCAACGTGGATGTACGATAGCACCACCTATTGGAACCACGCCAAAAACATCCGTGTCTCCAATTGTGTTTGAATCCTCCAAAACCCTTCCCTTTACATTCTTGCAAGTTGCATGCTTTACTTTCCGTTGCTCATATACTCTTTGCATGCTTGCTTGCTATGTGTTGTGAATGTTAAATTTGTTAAATTTGTGCCTAAACTCCACTTAAACTTAAAAAGGGCTAAAAACTGCAACTTTGGTACTTAGTGTCTAATCACCCCCCCTCTAGACACCTCTTCTCAAGGTCCTACACACGGCCACCCCTCCACCGTCTACTGTTTATCCAGCCCTCCACACCATGGG